>NW_026251125.1:0-3931 GCF_022114955.1 Emericellopsis cladophorae
CGCACCGACCTAGAGACTACTATATCTAGTTAAAAGAGGGAAGTATACTACCGTTTAGACCCTTATATAAGATATCTCGAGAGGAACTAAAGACCCTAAAGGAGTGGTTAGAGGAGAACCTACGAAAAGGATTTATTCGACCAAGCTCCTCCTCTATAGCGTCCTTTATATTATTCGTTAAGAAGAACGATAGTAGACTACGCTTCTATATCGATTACCGCGCTCTAAATAATATTACTATTAAAGACCGATACCCGCTATTGTTAATTAAGGAATCCCTAAATAACCTAGCTAATATATAATATTTCTCGAAGATCGATATTATTTTTATATTTAATAATATCTAGATACGCGTAAGGGAAGAGTACTTAACCGCCTTCCGCACTCGATTTAGATTATACGAGTTACTTATTATATTATTTAGAATAACTAGAGCCCCTATAACCTTCTAGAGGTATATTAATAACGTACTAAGAGAATACCTGAATATTTTCTATACCGCTTACTTAGACGATATCCTAATCTATAGCCGAACGAGGTCCGAACATAAAGAATACCTACGAATAGTCCTAAAAGCCCTAAGGAACGCTAGGCTATATACTAAGATATTAAAGTACGAATTCTTCGTGACCGAGATAAAATTCCTAGGCTTAATTATCGGCCGAGAGGGAATCCGAATAGACCTTAAGAAAGTCTAGACCGTAAGAGACTAAAAGACGCTGACTTATATTACCGATATATAAGCCTTTCTAGGTTTCGGTAATTTCTACCGGAGATTTATCTAAGACTACTCGAAGATTACCGTACCCTTAAACCGCCTAACTAAAAAAAGAGTCCTATTTTATTAGACTACTAACTACTATAACGCCTTCGAAAGCCTAAAAACCGCTTTTAGTACCGCCCCGATACTAGCCCTATTTAATTAAGAAAAGAATATTATCCTAAAGACAGACGCCTCCGACTATATCTCCGCTAGGGTACTATCTTAAGTAAGGGATAATAAAATACTACGACCTATTACTTTCTTCTCGAAGAAGTATACTATTATTAAGTATAATTACGAGATCTACGATAAAGAACTAATAACTATAATTCGCTACTTCGAGGAATAGCGCCCGGAGTTAGAGGGAGCCTCTTTATTAATTAAAGTAATCACCGATTACCGTAACTTAGAGTACTTTACTATAACGAAGCTACTAAACCGAAGATAAGCCCGTTAGTCTGAGTTCCTATTACGATTTAATTTTTAGATCACCTACCGACCCGGGAAGTAAGGTGCCAAGCCCGACGCTTTAACTAGGAGGTTAGAGGATCTCCTAAAGGAAGGGGATAAACGCTTTCTTTACTAGAGCTAGATAGTACTAAAGAGAGAGAACCTAGACCCGAGGGTAAGGTTCTACGCCGCTCGCTTATTAACCGAACTTCCTACTAACTTATCCGACCTCTTTAATAAAGGCTATACCGCTAATAAAATCCTAGAATCTATTTAAGAAGCGATCTATAAAGGTAAGCGACGTTATACCCATATTATACTATTTAAGTATACCGAGAACTATAACCGGCTATACTTCCGAGACCGCTTATACGTCCTTAACTATAACGAACTAAAGGCTGAACTACTCTGCCGCTATTATAAGTTACTTATTACTAGATACCCTAGACGAGCCCGTACTTACGATATCCTATCTAGAAGTTACTTCTAGCTAGGTATACTAGTATACGTGGAAAGATAGATTAAGAACTATTATACCTACCGCCGGTCTAACCCGTCCTAAGACGCTTACTAAGGAGTCCTAAAGCCGCTACCGATCCCCGAACGCGCTTAGAGAGATATATTAATAGACTTTATTATATACCTACCTCCGAGCTAGGGATATAACGCAATCCTCGTTATAGTAGACTATCTAACGAAGATAAGATACTTAATACCCTATAAAGTAACCTACGATTTAGCTAAGACTGCCCGTCTATACTTATACTATATCTAGAAGCTACACGGCCTATTATTAACTATTATATCCGACCGAGGCCCTTAGTTTATTTCTAAGTTCTAGAAGAGCTTAAACTAATAGCTATAGATCAAGAGCCTATTATTAACCGCTATATATTTATAAACAAACGGCTAGACTAAACGCTTTAATACTATCCTAGAATAATACCTACGATCCTACGTATCTTATCTATAAGATAACTAGTCTACCTAGCTCCCGCTAGCTAAATTCGCTACTAACTCCTAGAAATCCGAGACTACTAGTATATCGCTATTCTTTACTAACTACGGCTCCTACCCCCGGATAGGGTTCGAACTAGATATCCCTACCGCTAATACTCCCGCCTCCCGGGATATAGAAAGCTTTATTCGTAAGATAAAGTAGATTAATAAATACCTATAGTCCGAATTAACCACCGCCTAAGCCCGCTACGAAGACTAAGCGAACTAGAACCGCCGACCTACCCGCACGTATCGTACTAAAGACTTAGTCTAGCTAGACGCCCGAAACCTACGAACCCTACGGCCGTAGAAGAAACTAAACTAGAAGAATATCGGCCCCTTAAAGGTCGAGAAGGCCGTATCGCCGTACGCCTATAAACTAGAACTACCTATAAGTATAAGAGTATACCCTATATTCTACGTTAACCTACTCCGACCCGCTATTAATAACCCCTATCCCGGATAACGTATCGTACCCCCGCTGCTTATTAAAGTTAATAGGGCTAAAGAGTTTATAATATAAGAGATAGTAGATTCCCGCTAGGAACGAAGAGGCCGAGGTAACCCACGATTACGGTATACTATAAAGTAGGTTAGGTATAATAATCCGACCGAAGAACCCGTAGAGTATCTAGAGAACGCGTAACAGATCGTCGCTAACTACTACCGCCGATATCCCGATAAACCTGGTCCTTAATAAATACTCGTAAGAGCTCGCCCTTAAAAGGGGGGCGTATTATTATAGCTAGTTAAGAGCGGGGACCCACCCTGCACCTAGTAGTTATATAAACTCGCGCCTGCCTTTGTATTTTATCGCGATCCCGACTGTCTTTTGTTATAGCTCTTCGAGCTATGTCTTATATATAGAGCCTGCCTTACCTAAGGAGTGCCTATCCGTAGCAATAGACTAGATTAGCCTGACCGAGTGTTCCCTGTCCTACTTGCCGACCGACCCCCCCTGACAATATCTTTAATACTGTAAAGTCTGAGAGGGAACGATCGCGAAGATAGATCGATTATATACTAGATAATCGCTTTTTCTTCTAAACTAGCTAAATTTATTAAATTCGGCCTAGTTTCTGCTCGGACCGCGAGGCCCTGCTTTCGGTAACGGAGTGTTATACGAGGTATATTATAGACCTTTATAACGTGCCGTATGCTTAATGATGGGTTTTCTTCGATAGCTTTAAGGTCTAAAAGCACCCTAGATTCTTTCGGAAGCATATCTATGTTAAACTGTAGTTATAATTAGCGAGGAATGTTAATGCACGCGATAGGTGATGGAGGTGGGCTACTCGCTTGGGTGGGCCACTCGTATGTGGTTTACGTTAAACCGACTTCTATTCTATCTACCCGGTAGCTAGTCTAGACTCGAACGTCATAGTCTTATAAAAGGAGAGGAAACTTATTAAAGAGTAGTACTCTTATAGGCGTAGTGGAAGGAAGATCGCGACTAATTCGATGATCTTTAGGGTAGGTAAATAGACAAAAGAATGACGACTTGATTCAAAAGAACTATCTAGTAGTAAATGAAGGCCTATATTTATAGGCGTGAGGGCGCTATAATGCGCTATAAAAGAGTGGATCAAACCGAACCTAGTGGAAGATTACAGAAGGTTTGATTTGTAATAGCGAGTGTGGTAGTGCTAACCTTCGAATATTATAGAAGGCTTCAGAAGCACTGCATTCGTAAGCGCATTCGTAAGCGCTGTGGACCCT
>NW_026251126.1:0-3912 GCF_022114955.1 Emericellopsis cladophorae
CTTCCCTCTTTTTTTATACCTCTACTTCTACCCTCTTACTCTTTCCCCTTTTCTTATTATTATTATATTCTTATCCTTATTATCCTTATTTTTTTATTCCTTATCTTATTCTTATTATATTTATTACTTTTTTTTCTTTTTTCTTTAACCTTTTTTAATATTTATTTATTTTTTATTTTTATTCTTATAATCTTAACCTTTTCTCCTTCACCCCCTTTATTATTACCCTTCTTTACTCCCCTCCTTTTTTCCTAATTATATTTTTTTATATTTTAACTTTTCTTTTTCTTTTTTCTTTTCTTTCTTTAATTATATATTTTTATTACTATTTTTTATTTATTTACCCTTCTTTACCTTTCTTCCCTCTTTATTATCTTTTTACCCTTCCCCTCTCCCTTTTTCTTTACTCTATATTAATTAACTAATAAAATCAACTTTTATTTTTTTCTCTCTTCTACTTTTATTATTTATTATTCTTTTATTACTAAATACTAACCTACTTATCCCTCCCCCTAACTACTATTCCTACTAATCTATTAATTATTATTCTTATTACCCCTACCCTTATACTTACTACCCCCCTTTACCCTCTCTAAACTACTCCCTCTTATCCCTTACTTTTTTTCTACCTTTTTTTTTTAAAAAATATTATTCTTTATTTACTCTTTTTTTAACTTCTTTTACTCTCTTATTTTTATACCTATCTTTTATTATATTTCTCCCCCTTTATTTATTTACTATCTTTATTATCTTTTAATATTAATCCCTTTCTTACTTTATTATAATTCTTTCCTTTATATTTATTACTATCTCCTTCCCTATTCTTCTTTATTCTATATCTTTATTTTATTTTTATCTTTTATTCTAAACCTTACTTCTCTATTCTTTCCCTTTTTCTTTCCTCCTCTTCCCTCTTACCCTTATTACTTCTCTTATTCTTCTCTTATCTTTATTATTTATTCTATTTATCCTCCTCCTTTTATATCCCTTTCTTTTCTTTTATTTTATTATTTCTTTTTTCCCCTTAATTTTTTTTTTCTTTTCTTTTAATTTTCTTTATTTATTATATCTTTTATTACTCTCCCTAACCCTCTTCTTTTATTCCTCTTTTACTTTACTTATATTATCCTTTTACCTTACTTTAACCCTCCCCTTTACTTTAATATTATTTTTTATTTTTATCCTCTTTTTATTTTATTCCCCCTATCCTCTACTTTTTCTTAACCTTACTCTCTCTCTTCCTTATTTTTAATAACCCTTTTATTTATTATCCTTATCTTTATTATTTTATCTATTCTCTAATTATCTCCTCCTCTTCCCCTTTTTACTCTTCTTTTTATTTTTACCTTTTTTTCTTAATACTTTTATCTTTTATTCTTACTTTTCTTTAACTTCTTCTTTTATTTACTCTTCCTTACTTCCCCTTCTCCCTTACTATCTTATTAAATACTTATATTATCTTATTCTTTTTCTTCTTTTTTAACCCCCTTTATTATTCTTATTTTTTTTTTCTCTTCTTTTTATCCTTATCCTCTCTTTACTTTCTTTTATTATTTAAACCCCTTTTTTTTTCTATTCTTCTTCTTTCTATACTCTCTTTTTATCTTTATTATTACTTTACTCTCCTTTCCCCTTTTATTCTTATTTATTTATCCTTACTTTCTCTCTTCCCTTAATTTACTCTATCTAATTTCTTTATATTCTTATTGTATACGAACTATAACGTAACTAATCTATATTTCGCGGAGTAATATATCGGCTATTCGTACGGCCTGCACGCATAGAGTGCCCCCTAGCTCGGACGGCTCCCCGAGCCAGCGCATATAGTCGTCGATATTCCGGAACGCCCGCGGCGAGTGCTTCTTGATCAACGCCCGCGGCCCCGCTCGGAAGAATGCACCGTAGCATAGTGGCATAACTATATCCCGGAACCGACACTCGTTCGCGCTGTCTTGCGTGGCCCGCGCGTCTGGATCGGCCATAGTGCATAGAGCCTGGGGCATATAGCAGCGGAAGCACGCCGTGAACTTAGCCATCCACGGCTTGCCCTCGTCCCGGCAAGCACGGATCGTCTTCTCCTTGGCCCGGATCCACGGCCACCGCCGGCCACACGTCGCGGCGGCGTGGTCAAACGGCCTTCCGCCCTCGATCCGGCAGAGCAGGCAGCAGCCACGCATGGCCTCGAGACGGGCCTCGAACCGACCAAGCGTCTCTTCATCGAGCCTGGCACGACGAAGCACCTCATCCGGGCCTGTGTACTCGTTCGTTTCCGTGGAGCCGATATACACGGGGCCCGGGTCCGTAGTGGCGTCCTGCCCTAGCTCCGTGGCCTCTGCTTTCTTAGCTACGTCCGGTAGAATCAGCTGTCCGACGGGCCGCGGCTCCGTGTATGGCCGTGGGCAGACGCCACACAGCTCGTCCTCGTCCGCCATACACCATCGCCAGTCGAGCGGCTGGTCGAGGAACTGGCTTATCACGGCCCGTAGACAGTGCCGTCCCGTGAGATAGAGCTGCATAGACTCCTCGTCTAGGTCGGCGGGTTCGCCTGGCCGCCATCCGGCGCTTAGGAGGATAATAGACTCGGCAGGCTTCCTATCCCGGCCAGCCCGGCCTGACTCCTGCGAAAAGTCCGTCATACGCCGCGGGGGGCCGGCGTGGACGACCCACCGCACGTGGGGATAGTCGAAGCCGACCCCGAGCGCAGACGTGGCGACGATCACGGGCGAGCCGGCCGGGTGGAGCCATCGTTCGATCGCGGCGTCCTTATCCTCGCTGCTCATCATCTCGCGGTCCCCCACATACATTAGGCAGCCGAGTGCCTCCGCGAGCTCGGTGACGGCGTCGAGCGTGGGGCAGTAGATAATCATCCTCGCTTTCCCGTAACTATCGTCCTGCGTAGTATCTCTATCGAGCTCAAGTCCGCCCCCGCTCGCTAGTAGATTCCGTACGAAATCGACCGTCTGATCGCATAGCGTGCCTGGGCCTCTATATCGCTCGATACGGTACCGAACGTTCGCCCGGTTCGTCGATTCCCTGACGATCCGCGGCCGCACGAGGAAGTTCTGGCGCGCAAAGGCCTCCTCGAACGACGGAGGTAGCGTCGCCGTGAGCCACACGGACTGGGTCCGCACCTGGCGCACGAACGAGCCGAGCCGGACCATGCTCTTACGGAAGGTCGCCGTGAGCGTGAGGTGGCACTCGTCGACGACGATCCGGTCGAGCCGCTGCTGGGCCTCGAGCCGGAAGGCATAGTCGAGGAAGCCTCTTGTGCACGCGGCCTCGGCCGATACGATTACCAAGGGCGCCGCTCTCGACTCGCCCGGCGCCCACACGATCGCCTTTACGCCGGCCTCACGTAGCCGCTCGAGTATATTGCTTCGGAGCGCCACTGTCGGTAGGATGAGGATCGTCGTCCCGGCCCCCTTTAGCATAGCCGAGAGCATAACGAGCAGCGTCTTGCCGGAGCCGGTGGCTAGCACGACGACCACCTGCTCCGCTGCCCGCGGGCCTAGGGCCGCTAGGATAGCCTCTCGCTGCCCGGGCCTCCGTAGCTGCATGCTCGGATTATTATAGAGCGTGCGCGCCGCCGCGACGAGCTCTATCTCTGTGGCCTCTGGCCTCGATCGGAGTCGTGCCTTCTTATAGGCACCGACGACACCCGTCTCGAGAGCAGAGCCCTGCCGCTTATGGCCTTGGCTCGTCCTGGCGGCCGACTCCTTAGCGAGGACCTCGTCTACCCGGAAGAGCGTGCGCCAGCTTAGCGAGGCTCGGTACGCGCGGTGCATGATCGTGTTTATCGCTAGCGTCGTCGAGCCGGCGTAGGCGTGGTTGAATGTCCGGAACGAGTGATTGCTGCCCTCGGCTAGGTCTACGAGCAGGTCGTCCTCTTCGGCCGCCTCTTCCACCGTATCG
>NW_026251127.1:0-3821 GCF_022114955.1 Emericellopsis cladophorae
ATGGATTATGTGGCCTGCAGCTTGGGCGAGACACTCACCTCGTTGTATCTCGTTGGACGTAAGGAGAGAGGAGACGCCGCCAGTTTCATAAGCGCCTTGCGTTCAGGCGTGCTACCTTCAAAGGATGTGGGACAGACTTGTCGACCTGGTACGTGACAAAAGCTGACCTTTTGCAGCACCCCTTTATCGCAGACTGCAGGGGTCAGGAAGGCCTCCGACATCTCTGTCACTTTGCACTACGGACCCAACTGCCGTCCAGCAGCTCGACAAGGGGGGTATCTGACAAGGCCCACGAGCCTCGAATAACGCCAGCCCGCGTCCCATATGACGCAAAACTACGAGCGCCAATAGTGTCGCCTCAGCCACATCCTACAATATAGATGGGAAGAAGGGAGGGCCATAGATATCCGACACTCAGCCAGTGTCTGCCGGCGGTCTAGGCTTTATCCTTTCTCAATACACTGGAATATCTGGGCGCATCGTGATAAGCCTCGACCCTGTTTGCTCAATGTGTACTGTTCCGAAAGATCGCGCATCATACTTGAGGTAGTGATGGGGCCATTTTCTATGGCATATGAGTGCCCACCCTGAGTCTGTCTGATAAGGCCCCAGACCTTGATCTGTGGATAGGAGCCGCCCGAGGCGGGGGTTTGCTCGGGCAGGAACGATGTCGAAGATGCATAGTATCCTGGTTCGCTAGGCGACGCCAACAGCCAGAGTCGCAATGTCCGCGAGGGCGTGATGACTGCGTGTGGCCCATGCAGACCAAAGCGCCCTAGATAAGGTGCATGAATGGAGGTGGACTTCGTAGATCTCTGAGTGGGTGTGGCGGCTTGCCTGGGTCCTGTTTGGGGTAGACTAGAGACGAGAGGGTGTGGCGGCTCCGCCATAGCTGTGGGCATTCGTTTAGGGTTCCCGCCCTATGGATTATGAGAGACGACTAGGATCGAGAGGGTGTGATTGCCCCGCTATTGCCATGGGTACCTGCGTGAGTGGTCCTTGTTGTGTGGCAGCCATCTCACTGTGGGCATCAGCCTGGGGTTCTCTTGCGGTGTGCAGCCACAATGAGGCTAGAGCTGGGAGGGTGTGACGGCTCCGCCATCCCTGTTGGCCTTTGCCTGACTAGTCCTTGACGGTGTGGAAGCCATTACAGGGATCCAAAAACGAAAGGGTGCGATTTCCACGCGCTGGTGTGGATAACTGCTTGGGGTGTCCTTATCATGTGGCAGCCACTACAAAGAAGGTGTGATGGCCCCGCCACTGCTGAGGGCACCTGGCAGGGGAGTCGCTGCGGTGTGGCAACCACAACCAAAGATTAGGTCCGAGAGGGTGTGATGGCTCTGCCATCGCTATGCCTAGGGGCGCCCGCTTCAAGCCAGGTCACCCGTGATCGACGAATTGCCGTGTGGCAGCCACACGTCACCCGAGCTGTTTAACATCAGAAGCTACGGAGTAGAGTGGCTGCATTCTGTCCCTGTCGATCTAACTACCCTGCGCCTGGTATAGCTTCCCAACCGCGGGGGCCACGAGAATGCGCCCGCTTGGCCCATCATATACGGATGCACCCATCTTGTGGGATGCTCTTTGGAGCTGGAGAAACAGAATGAAGTCGAGAGCGAGTCCATACGCGGTGGGAGATGGTCGTGGCTTTGCACAATAAAGTTCCCCCCTCATCTCATCCATATCAGCTTTCCGTTCGACCTCATGGGATCGCTTCAGACCTCATAGATTCCATATTCGTAGCTTCAATCCAAGTCCGCCACCTCGGGTAGTGCTGATCTCAACGAGGATCCCCGATTGTTCCGTACTCGGTCTGCCTTTCCAACACCAACTTGGCCAAAAGCAGCTGAATCACATTGTTTGTCTCTCTGAACAAAGTCGCCGTGTTCGGGAGTCTCTCTTCGTTGACCGCTCCTGGGTTGTGATCTCTAGTGGTAATGCCCCACAGCCGCAGAATAGAAGTTCAAGAGCCGGCATTGCGAAGATTGTGTAGGCCACTCATGAGCTTTGTTGTACCATGACTATGTACAGACGACGAGTGGAATACATCACGCGCACAATAGAAGGCCCTGTATTGTCTCTTCTCAGCTTGGAGCCTAAGGATGACAGTCTACTCGCATGTGATGACGAATCCATGGTGACCCGGTCCAAGACTGCTCGCATGGCGTGCACTCTTCCAGTGGCGCCGTGACGACCAATCGAATATGCCTGATGAAGCTGTTACCGTCTTTACGTATGGCACCTTTATTTCTTGCTGTGCTACAGGTGATCGCCCGGGCTCGGAACTTCAGTCCCCTATGGGTATAAAGTTCCCCTGTCGCCTCTGGCTCTTGCCACCCATTGTCTTCACCTCACTTTCTCGCCATTCTAGCCTCGCTGTTGCCACTACCGATCTAACAATTACTCTAAAAATGGATCCTCCAAAAGCAACACAGCCTCTGAAGAGGCGAGAGGAACACAGAGATCATCTGTCTCAGGTAGTATTACGTCTAGCTGTGGATATTCAACAGTACTAACACTCGAACAGAAACGACAAGACTTCAAAAAACCCAGAATAACGATTTCCGGTGATGATGACACGGCGAGTGTCTGCAATGACACTGCTCTTCCCATGCCTCATGCCCAGGAATCTCAACAAGGACCAGAAGGCTCCATCGTCGAGCACCACGATGACATCGAGTACTTGGAGAGTTCCATCGACACCGTCTCAGGGCATGATACTGAAGAACACGCCTATTCAGAGTGTGGCGAGGCAACTGACCTGCTTAACTGCAGCAATGTTGCTACGCAATTCTTCCTTATCTACCCTGGGAAAGATTACATTCGAATATGGTCGCCTCAGAACTTCCTCAGCTGGACATTTGAGGATCTAGGGAATGCGCTGCCGTCGGACTGGTGGGAAGCAGTTGAGGCCTCACCGACTGCACACTTTCAGATTCGGGTTGCATCAAAAATAGAAAGGGGGCTTGTCACAGAACTGCCACTGAATCCCAATCTAAAGGATCTCCGCGCTATCTCAAGGGTATTCGCCCAATTTCGATCAAGTATCACGAACTGGGTGATCGCAGTCCGAGAAGTAGCAAGACCCGGCGAGGAGGTTGGCATTACTGTCAAATTGGAGCCGTGTCCAACAGACTGCTCCTGATCTTGTCGTAAAAGACAGCACCCTCACGGCAGTCATGGATAGATAGTGTGCGTACTCTCAAGCCAAGCAGCATATATGGATAGTAGTTGGCTGGACGATGGTTAAGTAGATAGAATCGAACAGATCCGCTTATTTGAGATTGACTCTCCAGTCGCGCCATGAAGTAAATCCCGTGGTACGCCAGGTCCGCCCAGACCTGCCAGTGCAGAATGCCGACATGTGCCAACCTCATGGCCAGATCACTGACGCCGCTGTCCATACAGTCTCGCAGGCATTCATAAAAGTCAAGGGGCATATTGCCGCCGGTGGGCATCCTTTTCTCTACGGCGGCTGTGTAGAGGCTCCAGCTGCTCATCCCCTTGCATTCCCGAACGCGGTTGCAGAGGTCATATAAAAGACGCCGGTGATAGTCGGCTTCCACGTCCACGAAGAGTTCGTCGAGGGGGTTAGAAAGGACTTCGCCAAGTGCGGACTCGACCATGGCGAGCAAGGCTGGGGCTTTACCCATGTGAGGGACAGCCTCCGCCCAGCGCTTGGCTTGATCGAGTTATCAAAGACTACATCAACTGGATGAGTCAACGCTACGGCTATTATGTCAAGATCATCAGATCAGACAGAGAGCTTCTAACGAATCGGATCTCAACCTGGCTACGAAGAAGAGGCATATCCTTTTATC
>NW_026251128.1:0-3776 GCF_022114955.1 Emericellopsis cladophorae
GGTAGACACGGACTGTGGTGAAGCTGGGATCATTGCGCGAAGCAAATGAAACCGCGCAATGATACCCGTGGATCATGGTGTTTTATGGATGACCTTGATACGTTTGGTGGAAAATAATGGGTCATGCGGCATGTCACGTGCAGGCTGCTTGGCGGCGCATGCGGTCGCATGTTGGGTCACGAGTCGTCGTGGCACAACGGGACCGGGCCGAAGGATATAGACGAAGCAAAGTCCTTATCTACACGGACAATCAGGCAGCTATCCGTTCTTCGGCTAAACCGAGAGGTAAACCTGGAGCCTACCTGCTGAAAAAAATCGTATCGCAGACAACAACACTGCAGGAGCAGAACCTGCCGATCGAGATACGATGGGTCCCGGCACACACTGGAGTGCATGGCAACGAAGACGCGGACAAAGCGGCCAAGGAGGCCACTGGGTGGCGCGAGAGGGGAGCAACGGGGCCGCGAGCAGAGACGCCCGCGGAGCTCTACTCTCTCCGCTCCACACTAAAGACGTGGGCACGCAAAGAAGCCCACAAGACCTGGGCGACGGGGTGGGACGTGGAGGTGCGAGGCAGAACCTCGCACCGCTACACACCCAGGCCGACCAGAAAGGTCCTTAGACTACACGATGGGCTAAGTAAGCGCCAGAGCACGCTTCTCGTCCAGATGCGAACAGAGAAGATAGGACTCAACGACTTCCTCTTCAACAGAAGAGCGCCGGATGCCACGGACGCCAATTGCCCATGCCGGGAAGGACGCCAAACGGTATCGCACGTCCTGCTGCGATGCCGCAAGTATCGACAACTCCGACACCAGGAACTAGGCCACCTCTCCGGACGACACGACCTCCGGGATATATTGAGCGAGCGCAAGGCAGCCGCAAAAGCCATCAATCCTTGGTCATCTGTCGTATGTGAGCACTCTTATCCAGATGGCCAAGCTCGATCTTTCTTCCAAGCTCACGCCCAAGTCTCGACGGCAACTGTGGACTGCGAGATGGATTGAGGTCGCCAGAAGAATCCAAGAGATTCCATCATCTACCTGAACTGGAGAGAGACTGCACAGGGGACACGCTGATAGGAAACACTGCCATGGGATACTCATCGTGGGATCTCGATAATTGTTTGCGATTATATGCCGGGGGTTTCGCACCTGCATCGCCTGCGATAGAGTCGCTCCTTGTTGTGCAGAACTGTGTGTTTCACGAATGGTCTGGCTGTGATACTCAAGACTTGACTTACTCTATTGGATAAAAGAAATTCCCTATTTATTTATAGTCACTAGAAACGGGACTCGGTAGGCAATAAGCCCTAACGTGCTTATATAGCTCTATGGGATCTGGCCCTTGCCTAACTAAGTCGTACGTTGACTAGACGTACGTTGTAGAGCTAGGGTAGCTTGAGGCTGCCTGTTTCCAGTCCGCTGCGCAGCACAGGTCATACTCTGATAGTTTGTCACTATGCTCTCAACAGTAGAAGAAACCTTTAGGAAGACCGGCTGATAATATCCCGTGCTCGCTTCATGTATCTCTCAGTGTCAGCTAGGGCCTCTCCGTCGCCCTGATGCAGATTGTGGCGACATCGTGACTTTATTTTATGAACATGTTGCTGAAACTCCACAAGTTGCAAATCCACCAGGATTTTGAGCAGGATTTGGCCCTCGCGCCGGTTGACGCGATACGTAGACACGGAGATGCCGACGGGACAAGCAGTGCAAGAGGCATCATGCTCGGCTTCCCGCTGCCCGTGACCGGGCGAGCTGTTGTCGTCGACACCGCCGAGGGGACGGAGACGGATTGATTTATAACATTTGGCAAGCTTCCAGCAGTTGACACTGATTTGCTGTACCGCCATGATCAAGACCATGGTGAGCTCTGCGTGCTGTGTGCACTTGTCGCATGTCGTCAAATTGGCTAGCTTGTCCATTGACGTGCGGATTTCGGCCAATTTGAGATCTATGCGGTTCTCTGGCGAGGTGAACATGGAGGGCAGCTTGCCGAGAAACGATATGGAGCTCAGGAGACAGGAGCAGCTGTTGGATTCTGCTCGCATCTCGCCACCACCTGTCTCGAGGGATAGCGGTTCAGAAAGCGACACGGCCGTAGCTGCGCTTTCATCAGCACGCATCGCCAAAGCCATGTCGTCGCCATGCGTCGTGTGGATTTCTTCCCAGAAGTCTTGGTCGCTGGTGCTTTCTATGCCCGCCGGGTTGAGAACCGACGACAGAAACATGCTTGTCTCCAGCGTCTCCAGCAACTGGCCAGGTGGCGCCATCGTGGCACTAAGATCTGTTGTGGAGAAGGGTGAATTTCTTGGTGTGATATTCATGACGGCTACTTGGGATGTTAGCCTCGCGGGCATGGGTCCTGGGGCCTTGGGCGTGGGCAGGATCAAACAAATACTGACAGGTTGGATTTCCACTATTGCTCAAGCTCGACCCGCCGTCTGAGCTGCGTTGGGCAGGGATGCGTATACCATGAGACACGCATGACGAATCGTCGCTGGGGCCATCGTGGAACAGTTTGTCTTGCGCATCGCTCCATGCTGCGTCTTCGCCGCTGTGCCTAACAGCATCTGTCCTGGTGCGAGGCTCTGCTCCGTCGCATCCAATCCACCTGGGCGCCTTGGCAATACTAGTGAGCTTTGGTGTGTTAGCGACTCAAGGGTGCGATGTTGGATTTATTTCGTCACGCACTCCTCGATGGCTTGTTCTTTCGTCTCGTCGCTTGCTGCGTTCGTGATTCTTCGGATACACACACTCAATGCCCATCAAGACGCATCTTTGGCATCCCGCCTGTCTTCCAGAGCAGCCCACCTGTAATTTGACAACGTTAGAGACCCAGTGCAGCAGTGGAAGAGGGGGGCGCCAGCTTTCTCAAGCTCCCTGGTGGTGAGCACAGACTTTTCTAGAGCGACAAGACATGCAAGCAATATGTATCTTGGTATGGAGATTTCGACTGACGGCGGAAACAGGGTCCGTGTTCTCAATGTACTCCAGGGTGTCTTGTTGGTCGGAGTCGAGCGAGACCAGCGTACCAAACATGGTACGCGCATGCAAGGACGCCCCTGGAAGGACGAGAAGGACTGCTGCATAGAGAAAGGCCTAATGCCGTGGGTATAAAGACGAGGCAAATTATTGTTCAGACATTCCATAAAGCCAACAAAGCATGCAGGGAAAGACGGGTACTGTATATTATATCACGACATCGGCCGACTGTCAGCCGATGAAGAGTGGACAGATAATCCCTCATGTAACCACTCATCACAGCGCCTCTACTATCTCGCCCGTCCACGAACTATCGACAGAGGGGGTTGTAATCTATTTCGAAGCTTTACTGGTGTTGAGGATCCAATTGTGTAATTTCGCGTCATACCAACGAACTACCATGTCCGGTATCCTTATGCAGAAACCGATTCCGATTTCTTGTCTGTTGCGCAACCAACACCTAGTATTCTAATCTGGAAACCGACTGCGCTCTTCCAGGCAGCCAAATTGCGACAACCTTCCATCTCTGTTTGGCCGCGCGGAGACCCTCTCGTTGCGGCACTGTGAAATCTTCATGGGTAAGGTAACGAAGTAGGAATTAAACAAAATCGGAAAGTGCTTACGACGAGGGTTGGACTGGAGCTTGTAACAGGAAGAGCCAGGGGCTCATCGTACCAGACGGGGAAGAGCATGGATTGGTTTCTGGGCGATGGCTTTCCAGTATCATATATAGACCTGCGTGCTCGACGAGTACGGACACTGGGCATTGGTGAGGTCGTCATTCAAAGG
>NW_026251129.1:0-3761 GCF_022114955.1 Emericellopsis cladophorae
TTTTGATTCGGGTAGCTGGACTCCCAGGCGTTAGTACACGTGGGCTGAATCCCATTCTTATTGTTTCTGAACGTTCTCTCGTGATCAATGTGCTGCCCAGGCTTCTATTGATTCATCATATGCTAGATACTCCTGCGAGCGGCCCCTTCTCCATCGAGATCAGGAGGCAAAATCGCGCCCGCCATCACGCTTGACCCGACATCGAGAGCATCAGAACTGATCACATTTCCATAGATACCTTGTCTCCTACCTCGGCTTCACTCACGGAAAGCATGCCCTCCTGCGAGCCGTATACCGTGAACGTGGACGAAGGACCCCTAAACCGCTGCTTCGTACATGAGGAGCTACTTTCCGACGCCTTTCTAGTGTCCTTTTAGTTTCTAGGCTCTCCTGCGTACCGTTGGTTTGGTTGCGACTGTGCTGTGAATGATCCCGTCCTGGCTTTTGTCAGATGAGGCATCGCTAGCCTACAACTCGCCACGTACTGAATGTACCCTTGTAGCAAAGTTACTTCCGCAGCCAGGTTGCGTGCTACGTTCGCAATGCTGTGATCATAAGTATAGGGTCTTTCGAGGAAGCTGGCACTGCATACTAATCCAAGCGTGTCGTAACTTGTTCAAGGCTTCGCTCGGGACAGACGGGTGTGGGGGCTTGTCTGCTTTTCGTTAGGGGCATGATCTGCACGGGGCACGAAGACTCACAACCGACTGTTGACCATATGCTGGCCGAGATTCGCGCTCGAGGCATGGGTAGCGTGGACTGGGGTGAAATCTTGCTGTTGCTGTGCAGCGTGTCCGCGTGTCGGCGAATGCGCTTGTGGAAAGAGGCCACGTCCCCAGGGCTGATAGCCAGGGTTCGCGCCTGGTACCGAACTATGGAGACCAGTCCCACTACCACCAGGCTCAGGCGCCATGGAGCCCGCCGCCGTGTAAGGCATGTTCATTGCGACGCAGGATGAGCGATGAGGATATACTAGAAGGGGAGAGAGGATACTGTGAGCGTGCTGGTCCATCCTACGCCGGGAGCTGCGATTTATACACCTTGCTGCGTCCCGGTGCTTTGGTTCGGTCAATGTGCGTGCGACCAACAGCCAACAGCATCGACCTGATGGAGTATGGCTGCTCCTCTGGACGGGGACACGCTGCTCGCATCGATATCGCGCACGCAACCTGAGATCTGCTGCCCTTTTTGAAGACGCCTGAGATTCAGGCTCAGACCGAGCCATGCATATTCGCACAAAATCATCTACCGAATGAGCGATAGAGACCCTGAGTGTGAAGGCCATTCGCTTCGGTGCTCAACGGCTGTCAATGTTGGTCCTGCGTCTTGCACTGAGAATTATGGGTCTGCGGCGTGCATCTGCACTCAGAGATCACGATTCGGAGAAAAGCATCGCAGGAACATACGCATTGTCGATCAGTGGCTTGATTACATTAATGCAGCACAGAAACAGAAGACCCGGAGCTCCCATAACTTGTAGTTGGCAAGTCGAACGGGGCAAGATACAGGAGTGGAATTTTTCTTTCCATCTCCGCGTTCTCCTGGAGGAATTCTGTTGAGCCACGAGTGCGTAGCGCAGGACAGTACCCCACCTGAGTCCAGCTCCATCGTTTGTGCCTCGCAAACCACTTTACGAATTGCGCCGCTCGTCGCTAGGCTCGGTACGACCCTGCGTTCTGCCGCGCGGACATGGAAAGAAGAGCACATGATAATTGTCACCTGCAGGACTATGCTCGTCCTCCCACTGCCGGACAACCATCAGCCGTCACAGCCCGGACTGCGCGACCTGTCCTCATCGTCTTTGTGGACGCTGGATCCTGGGCCAGCAGCTGATGCCTTGAGTCGACTTTTTTCGCACCGCTTTGGATGATGTGGTACGGAGTATGTTGGTTGGCGACATGCTAGCGGCCCACTCTTCTGACGTCCCGACCGGTGATGTCTCGAGACATGTCCAAGGTCGGCGAGAGCACTCGGAGCAAAGGTTTCGTGATTCCGGAAGGTGCGTGGGTCGCCATTCTTGTCTGGTGCTCTCTGGCGACGTAGGGTGCTGTCCACCTTTGTGTATTGTTCAGAGTCCCACGATTCGCGACTGGTGGCTCAAGCTCCTACGAAGCCATGATAGCCTGAGAATGCCCAGCGCTTGTCCGACAGATAGTTGGGCGAGGCTAGTCCGGAATATGACGCGATTTCCTGTTGCGGGCATGGACAAAAGGCAGCTTCCGGACGTCGGTCACGATAAAGGTCGTTCGACCTCTGCGCAGTCTGTCGCGCCGCATCGATCTTATCAGTATGTCGGCTGATGATATCGCTACGCTTCGACGACTCACCATCGGTCCCATGTCGAGCGACTCCATTGCCCTGATCAGGACGGCTTGGCAGGCCACCAAGATACGATATCCAGTGGATGATGGCCAACCTCTCGTAGCGGCCGAGGCATGGGTCCGGTATGCCTCTACAGTGGCCGGGGATGGCAGCGACGCAATGCCGACATCCATGCGCCAGCTCGCAAGCGGGGCGAACGTAGACGAGGAGATCGTGCAGGCGTATCTTGAGCTTCTCCGTGCACAATCAACTAGACACGCGGATATTGCCTCTACTCGATCTCTCAACGAGGGGCCGGTAGACATCCGCAATGAGGGCCTGGAACGACCTGTCATCATTCCATGCCAAGACGGCACCGCTTGGGCATTTGCTGTTGCATATCCTGATTGTGTGCATTGGTACGACAGCCGACCGAACGCTAGCATCCCCAATCTAGCCACGACGCCACGGCCAATCGTGACCAACTGGACAGGGCCGAAGGTGTCGCAGGATCGCGTTGATGATGCAGGCGTTCTCGCCCTCATCGGCATCCGACAGATTCACCAAGGGGCTCCTCACATGAGTCAGGAATGCGCCAATGAGCTCGTCTCCTCCTTCCGGGCGCGCTTAGTAGCGGAGCTTACATGCGGTGAGCTGGAGCCTAGTGCGGAGGCGCTCGCGGCCATGGCGCCCGCAGAGGCCGAAGCAGGAAGTCAATTCTTCGCGGACGCGCTATACGGAACTGAACCATACCATAAGAGCTCAAGCTCGTCCCGAAATACATCCCCGGACGTCGTCCATCCGGCGTCGCCGCACCCGGTAAGCGCCCGTGAGGGACCAAACTTGCGCCAGAGGGTGGCCCCGCCCATCCACACAGAGTCGTCGTCACCAGTGCGGCCATTGTCCGGTGGCACACGCGTCCAGCCCGGGCGAGACGACCGTCGCACCATCCTTGGACATCTCTGCGAGGCCGTGCTGTCATATCGTGCCATACAAGGTTCCGATCAGCTTAGCCTTGCCGTGCTCTGGCAGTCGGTCAAGCGAGGCGCGACCGGCAGTACTTTCCACAAAAGGCTAAATTGCGTGCGCTTCTGCGAACGGATGGATGCGCTGGATGATGCCCAGGCGGTGGGTAGCGCTATGCACTACCCTGTAGACAGACAAAGCCTCCTTGAGATAAGAGACATGCAGACGCAATGTCAATTCTGGCGAGATGTATGTGATCTTCGTCTAGCGTGGGGCCCCGACAAGTACGTTTTGCTTCTCGCCATCCCCCGGATCCCGTCGATCCGGCGGTTGACCGCATCAAGGAAACAGCAAATTCTGACCAGCCTGCGCGCTCGCCTTGACGATTCGGCCGATTCCTTGCAGCACTGGCTCCAACAAAGCCAGCGCCTGTGCCGGGCCGTTGTCACGGGTGCACTGCCCGCGGACAATCTAATGATTGATATTTACGGTCT